>NC_056743.1:1008503482-1008550982 GCF_019279795.1 Protopterus annectens | reverse complement strand
TTTCATGTGGGAAGCAAATACCGCATAAGGATTTCCATTCTTTCTGTATTCCTTGCTTAGGCCCAGACCCACGACATCTCGGCCTGCCGTTTTTGTGCTAGATTTAACAAACGCGTTATTAAGCGTCGGGCGAAGTTCGCCCACCACTATTTTGGTAAAAAATTTAAATACATTATGTCGTCGGATACTCCGACTCCAGTTTTGAGTAAAAGACGCAAAAATAAGGACCGACATACGAGGCCCGCGACTTCTATCGACACCACGCTAAGGCCGACTACCGATTCTCCGGTTCTCAGCGAGGCGCCTACGCAGCCCCTGAGTACCGATGACACTTCATTACCGGTGTCTTCTGTGCCTGAGGTCACAGGCTCCTCGGCCCCCATTCCGACTACAGATACCGACGCCACCCTTGGCGGGGAAACTCAGAGTTTAGACAGGCCTGCCATTTCTCAAGGTGTCTTCAGGCCTTCCTCCTTTTCCATTAAGGCTTTCACAAAATCTAAAGCAGCCATGAAAACTAAAAAACAAGGACCACAGACCCCCTCTCAAGGCCCCATGCCTAAAAAACAGATGCTCAAAATGGCTGAGGATTTGATTACTCTTATCAGGGGTTCTCAACCCCCCTCGGACAAAAGGCCCAGATTGGAGGAAGCCTCCCCTTCCTCAGATCAAGCCTCGTTTACCTCAGAACATTCTGAGGACCAGGAATATACATATTCTCCTTTTGAAGACTCTGATTCAGAGGAGTCTATTCCCTCGGTCTCTCCCCCTGAGGACTATTCTTTTGGGGAAACCCTACATACCTTGAGGGAACACTTTCACTGGGAAGGCCAAGATTACTCAGATTCCAAGAAAAGGCTCAGGGATTTTCTCTTGCTCCCCCAGCACAGGCCTCTGGCTATCCCTCCTGTCTTAGATATATTAGATGATGTGTACACAGAAGCCAGCCTCAACCCATATTCTTTGCCTCCAGCTCCTGTTAAACCTGACAGGTATTACCGGGTTCCTGATTCACACCAGTTCCTATACAAAAGCCATGCTGCTGACCCAGAAACTATTTCACCAGGTCCCAAGGGAATTAAGGCCTCTACTGCTAAAAACCCATTACCTTCAGAGAGAGATTCCAGAGCTTTAGAAAGGTGGGGGGGAAAGGTGTATACCTCGGCCACTTTAACCATGAGGGCATTAAACTGTCAGTTCCATATGTTAAAGTATCAACAGTTTTTGTTATCTCAGTTGAAAAGCAAAATGACACAACCTGAGAAACCAGATTTAAAGGAGTTGCAGGATTTGTTGCATAGTGCAGAGCAAGTGGGTAAACATACCTTGCAGTGTGGTTTTGATGCTTTAGAGGCCTCATGTAGAGCTGCTGTTACAGGGTCTGTCATACGTAGACATGCTTGGCTGAAAGAGCAAACCTTACCAGATCATGTCAAAGCTAAATTACTAGATGCACCTCTTCAAAAAGATGTATTGTTTGGTGTTAAAGCTGAGGAGGTACTAAAGAAAATGGAGGAAAAGGCAAGATCAATGCAAACAGTGAAAGATTTCCTACAGGTACAACCTCCACGTTTCAGCAGAAACTGGCCTTCAAAAAATTGGTCCTTTCCAGCCACGGATAGACCTCAAAGAGGCAGATACAGGCACCCAAGGGGTAGAGGGCAATCTCAAGGATCATTCAGAGCCAGACAATGGCAAGCACCAACCCCAAGAGGTGGAGAAAATAGATCACAGTCATTCAGAAAGCAGACACTATGACTTTCCCCTTTGCATGCCAAGCAAAGCTTTAATGGCAGCACCTTTAGGCGGAAAACTGGCATTATTCTCAAAAAATTGGCATATTGTCACAAAAGACAAATGGATCCTGGACATTATAGACAGAGGCTACAGATTCCACTTTCACATCCTTCCAAAAATGAGAGGCATGCCAAACCTGCCACAAAATCAAAGGGCAGAGGCACAAAAACAAATTTCAGCTCTCATGGACATGAAAGCTATTCAAGAGGTACCTGCAAAAGAACAAGGTCAAGGTTTTTATTCCAGACTATTCCTGGTACCAAGGAAGGACAAAGATTGGAGACCTATTTTAGACCTATCCATCCTAAACACATATTTACGTGCAAAATTCAAGATGCTCACATTACAGCAGCTTCTTCCCATGCTGGGCAAGGAGTCTTGGCTGGTAACATTGGACCTCAAGGAGGCATACCTGCAAGTCCCTATCAGACAAGATTGCAGAAGATACCTCGGATTTCTTGCAGGTTCAACCCATTATCAATTCTCTGCATTGCCCTTTGGCTTATCTACTGCGCCCAGAGTGTTTACGAAATGCCTGGCATCAGTAATTGCCTTCTGCAAACTTCAAGGGATACAAATATACCCATATCTGGACGACTGCTTGATCCAAGCGGACAGCAAGCACATACTTCTGAAACACCTGGCGTTTATAATAAAACTGTTGAACTTTCTGGGATACACAGTCAACAAAAAGAAATCAAAACTAATACCCTCTCAAACAATAATTTTCCTGGGTGCCAGCTTGAATACAAACACCCAGATGGCCTACCTCATGCCAGAGAAACAAGGGCAACTATCTCAATACTTCAGCAAAATGGCAACCTTCACCAGGCTGACTGCAAGGAAAGTCCTGCAGGCTCTGGGATTCATGGCATCTTGCATCCTGCTGATCCCATGTGCAAAGCTGCATATGAGGAAACTTCAATGGTACCTAAAAAACTTATGGTCTCAACACAGCCACAGTTTGGAAACAATTATAGCACTCATTCCATGTCTTCAAAAGGAATTTCTGTGGTGGGCTCAAACATGCCAAAGAAACATAGGTCTCCCCTCCTGCATACCTCAAGCAAATCAAGTCATCACAACGGATGCCTCGGACTACGCCTGGGGGGCGCACATGACAGATCAGTGCATTCAGGGAAAATGGTCCCAAAAAGAGAAGCACCTGCACATCAATCAAAAGGAAATGCTAGCAGTAATAAATGCTATTATGGCTTTCAAGACCTACTGCATCCAGGCCAGCTATTGATAAGGAGAAACAACACCACAGTGATGTGGTACATAAACAAACAGGGGGGAACTCATTCATACCCCCTGTGCAGACTAGCCATGTCACTTTGGAACACAGCTCTGGAATTGCAAATCCAACTTCAGGCACAATTCCTGCCAGGGAAGGAAAACACACTGGCAGACAGCCTAAGCAGAAATATGACAGATCCACACGAATGGAAGTTGCACCCTCAAGTTTTCGCAAAGATAACTCAGGCATGGGGACAGCCAGACATAGATCTCTTTGCTACCCACAGAAATTACCAACTGAAAAAAATTTGCTCAAGGACCTATCATCCACAGGCCTGGAAAGTGGACGCACTTTCTTTCAATTGGACAACATTGACAGTCTATGCCTTTCCACCTCTCCCTCTGTTGCCCAAAGTTCTATTAAAAGCCAGAGCAGAGAGGTCAAAAATGATTCTCATTGCTCCAGACTGGCCAAGACAACACTGGTATCCACTCCTGAAGAGCCTGACGCATTCCCCACCATGGATCCTGCCTCTAGTGCCTCTTCTGTTGTCCCAGCACAACTTCAAAACTCTTCACAGCCAGCTAAAAACCCCCAATCTAGCCGCATGGAGAATCCCTTGATTTCCCAACAGGCCCTCCTCTCCAAGGAGGTGCAGGATGTCATCTTGGAGGCCAGAAGACCTTCTACTAGAAAAGCCTACTCCGCCAAATGGAAACGGTTTTGTGCCTGGAATCAGAAAAAGGGCCAGAATCCTTGGGTAATAAATTTACCTCAAATATTACAGTACCTAGCTGAGATGTTAAACAGTGGACTTTCCTTCTCCTCCATCAAGATCCATGCTTCAGCTATTTCTGCACAATACAACACAGATCCTCCTTTATTCTCTCATCCTCTCTTAAGACAGTTCCTCAGAGGGGCTAAGAATATAAAACCCCCAAGGAAACCACCAGTCCCTGCTTGGGACCTCAACTTCATATTGGAAAAACTGACCCTGCCTCCATTTGAGCCAGCTGCTTCAACAGAACTACAATATTTGTCATGGAAAACAGCCTTCCTTCTGGCTATCACCTCAGCACGCAGAGTTTCGGAACTACAGGCCCTCATGGCTGTGCAACCTTTCATCATTTTCCATCAGGACAGTGTTTCCTCACAAACCAACCCTTCCTTTATGCCAAAGGTAGTATCCAGTGTAGCCTTGAATCAGACTATACACTTACCTACCTTTTACCTGAACCCACAAAACAAAGGGGAAAGACTACTACATTCCTTGGACATTCACAGACAACTTCGTTATTATTTGGACAGGACAAAGCCATTCAGAAAATCCGAGCAACTCTTTGTGTCCTATGCTACAGGTGCTCAAGGAAAGGCTATCTCCAAACAGACAATCTCAAAATGGATAGCCCACTGCATACGCTTTTGTTACTTATTTCATGGAAAAAATGTGCCTTCAAGCATCAGATCCCACTCCACAAGGGCCACAGCTACCTCTGCAGCTTTCCTCAGGGGGGTTCCTACCAAGGAAATTTTGGAAGCAGCCACTTGGAGTTCTGTGCACACTTTCTCCAAACACTATCACCTTCCACTTTACTCTAAATCTAGAGCAGGCTTTGCCACAGCAGTCTTGCAGGGCATCCTTGCTCCTCCTAGTTCCACTTAGTGCCTGCCACCCCTATTTAGCTTTGGGATTCTACCCATCTGTTATGACTGCAGCTGTATGCACGATGAACATAATACAGTTTTGTACCTACCATAAATGTAGATGTTTGAGTGCTAATACAGCTGCAGTCCAGGTTTCCCTCCCTCCATCCCCTCTTAGGACAGGCCTTATGACAAACACCTTCTCATACAACCTGATTGGGGTATTCTTTTATGGTGTATTTGCTTGCAAACTACTGTTTTATTGATTATTCTGTATTACATTATTACATAAGTTTATGTTTTGCCTTCCTTCTGGGGGCACCTGACATCTGGGGCAAGAAAAACTGAAGAAGATGGCGTCGACTGGCTCTTTTATACCCCTGCCGCACTGACGTCAGGGAGGAGGCGACGACAACCGACGCCGGACCTAGACTTTGGAATTCGGCCGACTGAGGACCCGCCTGACGGCAGGATAACCCATCTGTTATGACTGCAGCTGTATTAGCACTCGAACATCTACATTTATGGTAGGTACAAAACTGTACTTTGGTGGGGGATGGCTGTAAAATCTAAACAAACTGTAACTAATTTGATTATTTTCTGTACTGCAGGACATTATACATTAACCATCTTAGTGTAATTCTGTGAATAACTCCTTGTACTTTCTAATACTACCTATTATTAGCTGGTAAGTCACTTAGTTAAAGAAGGCAGACCCCAAAAAAGTCTGGATGCTCTAAGGAGCTATGGGTGTGAACGAGAGGTATACAAAAAAGGTGCTTTTGTTTTGAATGAGGGAATACTTGCCATTGCTAAGCTCTTGGAACTGCACTGCATTGTGCTATAGTGAGAAATTCCATGTCTTCATTCTAAAAAGGAAGCATTAAAGGTGAGTGTAGACTATGGAAAATAAAGTAAATAGCCAGAATAAATGCATAATGTGATTCAGTTTTTGTACTGCACTCACATTTTACAAATTTGCAGATTGGCTTATTATAATATTTGTTGATTATGGTACCTCTCTTATGGTTTAGAATCTGGAGGAAAAACATGCTTTGCGCATCCAGCTAGAGGGTACAGTTGAAGACCTCTGGCGACAGTTTCAACAAGCACTGAAAAACTATAATGATGCAACCTCAGAGCGAAAGACTGCCTTTGAAGCACTGAAGGCACGGGATGAGAAGAGTGCCAAAGAGATTGAGATGCAAATGAAGAAACTGCAAAAGATTCAGGTAAAGCAAGTGAAGGGATCCCATATCACTACATCACATGAACACTGTCACCCCTCATTTGTTTTCAGATGTTTTGGATAATGTAGTATGCTTCCTTTCTTGAGCCCTCTTCAGCCTCTGAAGGAAGTCATGATTAGTTCAGGCCAAAACTGTTGAATTCTGACATAACCCCTGTGTGTACACAAGTGTGTGTGTGTGTGTGTGTGTGTGTGTGTGTGTGTGTGTGTGTGTGTGTGTGTGTGTGTGTGTGTGTGTGTCTATGTGTATGTATGTATTTGTGTCTGTGTGTGTCAGTGTATGTACTCACAAACACACCAACTAAAACATCAGATCTCTCTCTCTCTGGAGGATACTGTTTGCAGTCATACCCTCAAAGAGAAGTCAGTATGCTGCTCTTGTGTGCATTTGCCTACTTATACAGCATACCAGTAAATAACCACACCTGGTTGTCAATTCAGTGGCATAAATATGTATAGGCTGCTTCTAAAATCCTGCTGGATTGCCTTTGGAGTCCATTTTCTCCACCAACCATCCATCCATCCACAAGCCCTTTTTCCCATTTTTGCACATGGTCACTTAAATAGTGATAATCATCTAGAGCCAAGGTTTACACCACTGATTGGCTAGCCCTACTGCGGTAGTTCATCCAAACCATGCATTCACACACACACACACACACACACACACACACACACACACACACACACACACACACATACATCTATGGCCAATTTAGAGTGTCCAATCCACCTACTGCAGGTCTTTGGAATATGGGAATAAACTGGAGCACCCAGAGGAAACCCATGCAAACACAGGGAGGACATGCAGACTTTACACAGAAGGTACCCCAGCCCAAAAATTGAACTGGGGAACCTCTTTGCTGTGAGGCAACAATATGCTATGCCACTGTGCTGCCCAGCTTCTGAATAAGCATATTTCATGCATTCCACTAGAACAATGGTGATGTTTTCACCCAACACATATTTGCTGACTTGACTGAAAGTTGTTCAGGATGCTAAAAACCTAACAGTTGTTTTATATTGTGATAGAGGTACAGAAGGCATGAAGACAAAGCCCCATATTAGAAATCTGAATATTAATTTTTTTCTTTTCACTAGAGAATTTATTAGCTGAATATGTGCTGGCTTTTTTACTGCCTGAATATGCTGTGTTGGAACTATTTGCCATAGATTGATATCTGTCTTTATTCAATTCTCCTGAGAATTTCACTGTCAAAGAAAGTAGTTTATTGCAACAGCTTTTGTTGTTCACAGGATTCTATTACTGCTGTAAAATCCAAAATGGTGGTCCATGCAAGAGATAAAGAAGAGCGCAACAAGAAACTTCGCGAAGAGAAGGAGATAATTCATAAATATTTTCAGAAGCTGAAAAGTCAGATGAATCTTGCCAGGAATCAAGAGCGTCAACGACTTGCCAAATTGACACTGGAGAGCAATGCAGCAATCAAGAAACTGCAAAGTGTCCTTGAAAAGGTAACATCTTCTTTATTTATATGTATATTGGTATATGTATAAATTACTGTACCCATTTGTGCTCAAATTTATATACAGTTATATATGTATATACATGTGTATATATTTATACATGAATATCTGTAATTATGTGTATGTTATATTTGCTTGTGTGTGTGCAGGTATAGTAAAAAAAATTACTGAAGCCATATAGCAACTTAGAGTATTGTTTTTAAATTGAGCAGAATGGCCCGAATGCCTTACAAGTGGTCCCTCAATTCTACAGTGACATGTTTAATATTTAGTTGCTGGGACCAACCTTGCTCTGACCTTTTTGCATCCTATCTAAACAACAAACGCAGCAGGTATTTTGCTCTGATCCCTTCACAGGGACAGTCACTGAGGGACACTGTCCACACTTGGCCCCCAGGCCTCCTGTATGCCTTTCCCCCTTCGCACCTAGTGAACAAATTAATATAGAAAACAAGACATTACAAGGCCAGGGTGATTCTCATTGCCCCTTTTTGGCCTTGACAGACATGGTTCCCCTATCAATGGCCTCTACTCATACATCTCCATTGGATGTTGGATCATTATCCAAACCTGCTGACCCATCCATCTGGACTACTTCCTTCAGACCAGAAGTCCATGAAGTTAACTGCATGGTTCCTCCAATTTTAAGCATAGTTAGAGACACTAGGCTTTCCCCTTCACTAGTTAATATTCTTTCTGCTTCCCAGAAACTGTGCACTAGAAAAAATTTACCAGAGTAAATGGAAGAGATTTTCGACTTGTGCCTACTCCAAAGGTCTGGACCCTTTTACAGCACCTATTCTATCTACAATATAATTTTTATCTGCTCTCTTTGATAAAGGTTCCAGTTTTGCCACCATCATGGTGCAGTTGGTGACAACTTCAAATTTTCACATTGGATGTAAAGATATTCCAATAATTTCACTGAACTTTTCTAAAGCTTTCCTTAAAGGTACCTTTCTACTAAGACCTTCCATTAGAGACCCAGCCCCTGTATGGAAAATCACCATTATGCTACAAGCTCTGATGAAGGCTCCATTTGAACCCACAACTACAGCAAATTTAAAATTTCTTACTTGGAAAACAATTTTCCTAGTGTCAGTGACATCAGCCAGATGAATTTTGTAGTTACAGGCTTTTTCACGTAAGCCTGCGTATCTAGTATTTCAGAAATATAGAGGTTTCCTTAGAACTAATGTGTCCTTTATTCCTAAGGTGTCAACCGAAGCTAATCTAAATCAGGTTATAAACTTACCTGTGTTTTTCCTCGGGTATCAAACAAAGGAGAATACTTGCTGCATATGTTAGATGTTCACAGGCAGCATAAATTCTATATTCACAGAATAAAACAATTCAGAAGAGACAATCAATTGTTCATTTCATTTTCTAAGTCAAAGTTGAGGAAAGCAGTTACTAAAGTTACTTTGTCCATATGGCTGTCAGACTGTATCTCTATTGTTTATAATAAAAAAGCTTACTCAGCTAGGCAGTTTCTACTGTGACAGCCTTTAACAGAGAACTATCCATTGGTGACATTTGTGCTGTAGCCACTAAGGCTACTGTACCCATCTTTGTGTCTCACTATAAGCTGAAAACTTAATCCAGATCATTCTTCCTTTGGTTTCATGATACTCAGGAATGTCCTTCCTTAATACCACCCAATTTGACAGCTTGGGATTCTGTCCCATAAATTTGAAATGGATGAGAATAGACAACATTGTATACAAAAGTCATGTGTTTACCATAACGTTAGATCCATGTTGTCTGATTTTGTCTGGCAAAACTCCTTCCCTCCTGCCCACTTCCAAATTGTTACTTATAGCCTTGATATGATTGAGTGAACTTTTGTTCCCTGTCTGTGCACAATCATGTAAGACTATACTCACTATCCTCAGCAGCTTGGGACCATCTAACTTAGGGGTTCATTCTTAGGATGGTTCCTTTTATAACATATTTCTAATATATCACAGAGTGCAGGGGCAGACTCGATCTGAGCAACTAAGGTGGAGTCTGGGGAATTATGGGTAGATGAGGAGTCAGATCTCTGGATCCGAAGAAGCTTCAGATTTTGGTGCTGAGGTTGATCCACTCTAATTTGACAAGCCATACATTTCAACCAGATGAAAATCAAACAACATGGAACTAACATTATAGTAAATACATAACTTCCATATTCTGAAGCTTGATGTTACTCCTTTAAAATATTTGATGTTATGTTGTCGTATCTTGCCTTCATTCTTGCTGGTTGGGTTCAGAACCGAGCATCGGTTCTGACTTGGCCGCATACTAAAGCTCGAGAGCTTTCACTGGCTCGAGGCTACAACCTATCCCAAGATGCCTAGCGACTGTTATCCAGATCTCGTTTGCCACTTGCAGTTCGGGATTGCTTTTTTTGCTGGCTCAGGCTAAGTGGATATTTCTTTAACTTTTTGTGTGGTTGTTAAGTAATAATTAAGTAGTAGAATAATTTCTTTACATTGCTGTATCTTGAGTGTTCCTTGTTTTCAATAAAGGTACTTTCTGCTCTTTGTTTTTTGGCTTTGTGTGGGCTGTCGTTTTCTCTTAGGCATCTGTCTAGTGCTGCCCCCTTTTTTTAGGAATCCGTTTAAATTAGATGATTCCTTTTTCTCCTCTTCCCCGTAGCTTCACCCATTTTTGGTTAGAAGGCTTCCCCTTTTGTTCCTTTCGCTGTTTAATTAGAGGCGTCTCCTCAAGTTAGAGGAGTACGTCGTTTTAGTTAGAGACTCTCCTGTAACCATCTTTCCCTCTGACCACTCTTCTTCAAAAAAAGATAGTTTTTCTCTTTATAGAGTAGCTGTTTTGTAGTCTTGCTAGTCTGGTGTAGTTCCTTGCAGTTGAGTGAAACATTTGCTAACTCATTGCTGGTTGTGAACTTTTGCTGATAGTGACAGGATGTGACAGGATGTCTAAAGAGACTATAAACAGTCCAGTTTTAAAAAGCATGATTCTTGCACACAAAAAATGTCGATCACTGATGGACACACTAGTTTTGTGTATTGCTTAGGCGCCGTCCACCTGCAGGATTCCTGTTCTATTTGCCATGGGTTTAGTTCAAGGGTCCTGCAGGAACAGAAAAACAAGTTAATACTTCAGGGTTTGTTAAAAGGGCCTTTTGATTCGGCTGTTGAAGGGACTCAGGCCTCCAAACCTTCAGACAAGTCACCCAAAACTTCTTCAGCTCCAGCTTCTGAGCCGTCGAAGAAACCTGAAATTGAGTTCTTCGAATCCAAAACCTGTCAGTTCCAAAAAGGCAAAACTTACATTGGTTCCACTTGCAGTCTAGTAGTCGAAAAAGAAGCCGGTCACCTTCCTTGGATCCAATTCATTTGGTGCCACAGTCTCCTTTATTGCAATTGGTGGTGGGTAGCCACATTCCCTCCTTCTATTCCTCTCTGTCATCCAGGAGCCTTTCAGATGATGATGTAGAGTGGGTGGTTAAAAGGTTGTTTCGTACACTGGCCCTGGCAAAAATTCTCACCAGCCCAGACAGTCATGGAGCCGACTTTAGTAGCTGCTTTACCTTCTTTTCCTCCTCTAACTCAGTCGAGTTCAGAGCCAGAGTGCCTGGAAGTCCCAAAATCCATTGCCGGAGTTTTCAGTGTCAATCTCCACTCCAACTTCATCAATGTTGTCATCCATCGAGGGGTCTGGGGGTGAGACTTCCTCGTCAGTTACGGGGTGGAGAGTTGAACCGGACCCTTGTTGAATCTGACTCTCCCACTCGGGGCTTCAGCGCAGGTGAGTTTGGTGCCCACACCAGCCTCGGAGCCATCCTCTTTGGAGTGGGGGAGATTTCCTGGTTCCTCAGAGTTGGAGGCTCTCTCGGCCCAGGATCATGGTGCCTTCGAGGTGATGAGGAGCGTGCTTTCCTCTGAGACTGCTCCACCCTCTGCTCCAGCTACTCTTTCCTCCAAAGGGCCAGTGTCGACCTCTACACCATCCCTCCAGCCCCAGTGTAGGAAACCAATGTCCCAGGTCGCCCCATTGGGTGAAACCCTCTTTTCCGAAGCCTCTCCGGAACATCCCCCTGAGGAGGTCCCTCAGAAAAGAACGTGTAAGAGGAAACACATAGACTCCTCTGAGTCTGTCACATCCAATACCGACTTAGAGGACTCAGAAGGGTCCCCATGGTCACCCTCTGAGGATGTCTCCTTTTCTGACATCTTAGAGATCCTGAAACAGAGAGGTGGCTGGAAAACCCTCTCCCCTTTTGAAGATGAGTCGGTATACCTGGAGGCATTTGGTTCTCGACCTTCCACCTCTTGGGTGTCTCGGCCTTTCGACCAGCTCCTGGGTGTAGTCAATCGAAAGGAGTGGGGCTCTCCAGAGTTGGTGGAACCTGTTCTGTGGAGGCCCAACAAATTCATTACAGCCCTGGAAGACAGACAATTTCTGACCAAAGGTGTTCCAGTAGATGCTATGGTGGTGTCAGCAGCCACCAAGAAGGAATTATCTGAAACTTCTGCATATGTCCATCTGCTGAATAAGGAATCTTGAACGATGGACAGATACGGGAAGTGTATGTTCTCTTCAGCAGTCTTTACATTAGGTCGCCAAATTACTTATCCCATTTTACTCATCTTCAGAGGGATCTCCTCAAGGAGCTATGAGATACTCTACAAGGTGCTACAGTTGGGGGGAGGGTATCTGACAAGATAAGCTCTCAGCTTGCGACCTTAACCTCTATAACAAACTTCTCCATGCACCTCATTTCCTATGTGGCCGATAGAGCAAGCAGGGCAGCAGGCACAGGAATAGCTCTGAGGAAACATTCCTGGATGCATCTTTGTGAGTTTGCTGAACCCTTCAATTCTTCCTTTATTGATGCCCCTTTTGACAGCTCATCCTTGTTCAGGCCAAAAGTGAAGGAGACTCTCACCAGGTGCAAGCAAGATGGTAAGACTCTGTCTGCCGTGGGAGTACGTTTTTCCGTCCCTACTAGACCTTATCCCAAAGGTCAGAAGGGTGGAAAAATGTGGCTCTGGAAATCCAAAGGAGCTTTGCCGGATGCTCGTGGTGAATTTTCCACCAGGGGCAGAGGGGGAAATAACACCAGAAGACACCACTCTTGCGGCAGAGGGGGTCTGCAGAATCAGGGTGACAGAGATACGTTCTCAGGTAGACCCTTCCAGTGCTCCTGAAAGGAGGCCCACCTGTCCACCTCTGGAGACAGTCAGGGGGAGATTATCACTATACCCAAAAGCCTGGCTAGACATCACTCAAGAAAAATGGATACAGTCCATCATATCCACGGGATACAACATTCCTTTCTCCTTTCCACCCCTAACATCAAAGTCTATCCCAGACATGCCACCTGGTCAAAGGAATCAAGCAACCCCAGAAATTCAAAGGTTGCTAGAAAGAAGAGTCATCCAAGAAGTCCCCACAGACCAAATTGGATCCGGAATTTACTCAAGGTTCTTTTTAGTTCCAAAAAAGACAGGAGACTGGAGGCCAATTTTGGATCTCAGCAGACTGAACAAGTTGGTAAAGAAAACGAAGTTCCAGATGGTGACACTGCAGTCTATACTCCCTATTCTGGGACAAGACACTTGGATGTGCTCCATAGATCTTCAGAATGCATACTACCATATAAAGATGGACAGGCAATCCAGAAGATATTTACGCTTCTGGCTGGGAGCCAGTCGTTACCAATTCAGAGCTCTGCCCTTTGATCTCATTACAGCCCCTAGAGTGTTTACCAAATGCATGGCAGTAGTTACGGCTCACCTGAGGCATCAAGGATTCCGGGTGTTTCCATACTTAGATGACTGGCTCCTGGCCGCCACCACCGAGCATCTACTAATCAGGACAAGAGACACCACCATTCATCTCTGGTCAGAGCTGGGCATTACTATAAATTTAGAAAAATCTGTCTTGCTGCCATCACAGCATATTACCTTTATAGGGGCAGACTTAAACACAAAAGACATGGTTGCAAAACTGTATCACGAAAGAGTTCAAATGCTACGCCATCAGGTGTTAATATTGCTCATGAAGAAAAAAGTGCAAGCAAAATTTGTTCTTAAGGTTCTGGGTTCAGTGGCAGCTGCAATAGCATTAGTCTCACTGGCACGTCTGCACATGAGCATATTACAGTGGCTACTTTTTGCTCAGTGGTCCATGCAGGAGTTGCCCATGTCACACAAGATTCTCATTGCAAACATCTGCAAGAGGGACCTACAATGGTGGCTTCAGTCCACTCACGTAACAATAACCAGACCATTTGTTCTCCCCCAACCTGTAGCTACAGTGACCATGGACACTTCCCAGATAGGGTGGGGTGGGGTGGGGGGGAGGGCATTATCTGGGACAGACCGTCCAAGGGATTTGGCAAGAACACAAATACCACTTGCACATCAGTGTCCTAGAGATGAGGGCGGTGCTTCTGGCATTGCAAGCATTCCAGAGTTCTCTTTCAATGGGTACTATTGAAATACAAACCGACAATATGACCGTGGTGTGGTACATCAACAAACAAGGCGGAACCAGATCTTACCCCCTCTGTCGAGAGGCTCAAAGAGTATGGCAATGGGACTTCTATATGCCTTTCCCCCATGCCCATTAATTCCCAAGGTCCTCCAGAAAGCCAGATTGTTGAGTCGCAGGCTAATTCTCATTGCTTCTTACTGGCCTCGTCAAATATGGTTCCCCTTTCTATGGACCCAGTGATGGATCTTCTGACTCATCACTCAGGAATGCTCCACTCCTCTCTTCAAAGCCTCAAGCTGACAGCTTGGTTACTCCACTTCCCATCTTAGCCAAGCTTCCAGAACTATCCCCAGCAGTATAACACATTCTGGTTTCATCACATAAGCATACAACTAGGAAACTTTATGCAAGCAAATGGAACGGGTTTTCTTGTTGTGCTGACAAAAACTATATAGACTCCTTTACAGCCCCTATATCTACAATCCTGAAATTTATAACAAAAAATTTTAATCAGGGTGCAGCAGCAGCCATGGTATGAGTACAACTGGCCGCCATGTCTAACTACCACATAGGAGATATGGGATCCAATATAATGTCCCATAGATTATGCAAAACTTTTCTCAGGGGTATATTCCTTTTAAGACCTCCCATAAGAGAACCACCATCTCCTTGGGACCTCAATTTGGTATTATCGTCCTTAACTCTTCCTCCTTTCGAGCCAGCCTCCTCTTGTTCACTAATGTTCTTATCTTGGAAGACGATCTTAACAGCCATCACTTCTGCTAGAAGGGTTTCAGAACTGCAAGCTCTGTCTATCCGTCCTCCCTATCTGATTTTCCACAAAGACAGACTTTTCCTCAGAACAAATCCTTTCTTTCTGCCAAAAGTTTGTTCTGAGGTCAATTTAAATCAGTGTATTGAGTTACCCATAGTTTTCCCTAATCATGGCAACAAGGCAGAATACAAGCTTCATCAGTTGGATGTATATAGACAGTTACCCTTTTACTTACATATTACCAAGGAATTTAGAAAATCTGACTAACTGTTTGTTTCATTTTCAGAAAATGGAAAAGGTACTTCAGTTTCAAAAGTCACCTTATCAAAATGGCTTACAGATACCATCACTTATGTCTATAACTCTCAGAATAAACTGCTACTGGGGAAAATTAGAGGGCATTCAACTAGAGCTATGTCCACTTCCACTGCCTTTCAAGCCAGACTCCATTTGGATTCAATTTGTGCTGCAGCTACATGTTTTAACCCTCATACCTTCATCACTCATTACAAAGTAGATATGGCCTCCTGTAACAGGGCATCCTTTGGTTCCACTGTTCTGAAGAGTTTATTCCCTTGAGCCACCCAAGAAAGAAGGTGCTGGGGACGCCGTCCCAACCAGCAAGAATGAAGGCGAGATAGGACAACATAACATAAAGAAGTTATGTACTTACCATAATGTTCCATGTTTGTTGTCCATGATCTCGCCTTCATTCTTGCATCCCACCCCTCCTTCCCCCTTCCTGGAGGATCAAGAGGAAATTGCTGAAATTGGCTGTATGAACACTTATACAGCTTAAATAAACACAAAGAGGAAAATGCTTTAGCAAGGCACATATCTGTTTTCCAAGATCATAAATTTAAGTTCAAGGTCATAGATCAGATTAATATTGACCCTAGGGGTGGCCCTTATTCTCTATTATTAGAGAAATTAGAATTAATTTGGCAAATAAGTCTTAATGCCAACACATACCCTGGCCTTAATGATAAATGTTCTATTTATGTGCTTACTAAAATTAAAAAGTTTAGGGAGGTGAATTGTATATTTACATATAAGTATATGTGCATGTAAGTATACTGATGCTCTATTTTTTGTATATATACGTATACATCTTCCTTATCATTGTGCATTGTTGATTTGTACAAAGGTATACATGATAAGTGGTCGGAGGGTAGAGCATACATATATTTATCTGACCAGAATCAAGTTAGTTCAGATGCTTAAAACACAGAACATCTAGTCTTGTATATGTTTAGATTCACAAAGTCATATTCCATATTTTTACACTTATATAACATGTTTTTACATATAGGTATATATTTAGTTTAAAAAGAATAAGTTTTTTGTGGAAAATATTTTCGTTGGCTGGCTGTAAAACGTTTTAAACAACATAAATATTTTAAATAACACAATTAATTTAATACATTCACAATGGATTTGTAATCAAATAAGTTTTTTACTTTAAATATGTAATGAGTAGGTCACCTGATCTTTTTAGAGCTGTATTTAAATCCATGAATTTTAAATTACATTTTATCTGAGGAAGTCCAACGATTCAGTTGGACGAAAAGCACTTAATAAAGTGTGTTGCAGAGTTCGTACAGCTTGGTGGACTTTTATTCTATTGAAATTGGCTGTAAATTCCTGATTCCTGTTTCTTATTTGTTTATATTCTGAGATTGTAGGTTGCTCATTGGTGGCCTTTTGAACTAGCTAATGATAGAACTTAACTTGTCTTTTATATTTAATTTAGAATCGTTTTAAATTAAGATTTATAATCTGTTTGTATAACCCTTCCTTCCTTGGCCTTGTAGTCATCTTCTTTCCTGCCTATTCTACAGTATATCTGCTGGCTAGTGTAGTGCTTTCTAGTATCTAGTATGTGCTTAAAACTCTGTACTTTTAGCTGTTAGTGCTTAGAGTGTTGTTAGGATTCTGTAGAACTTGATTTCCTAGATAGCTTATTTCTATCTATGTGTCTACCCTTGGGTGTTTCTATTGGGAGTAGTGTTATGAGTGTCTCTACCTTCACTTAGCATTTGATTGTGTATATTATGGAGAAATCCAGTAGCTTTAAGAAGTGCTCCAAGTAAGGGCACAGAATTTCCCCACAAGATCTTTGTGATCTCTGCGTTGTCTGTTTGGGGATTTCTCACCTCTGCTTCCTGTGACATTTGTCTTGTCTTTGGTACCAGGGCACTTGCTGACCAGAAGAACAAGTTTATTGATAAAGGGCTTCTTCCTCCAGATCCAGAAACTACTAAAACCAAGAAGTTGGGTGATAAGCCCTGTACAACTTGGATCTGAAGAAACTTCTGAGTGAGTCTTCGACTCCATCATCAGCTCCCAAGGCTTTGAGGACTGAAGAACATGATGCATAGACCCCTAATTACTCTCCTTCACTGGATCTAGAGATAGGGCCTCTGATTACAATCCATGAAACCAGTTGGATCCATTCAGTTTACCCCTACCCAGGCACCCTCACTTGTCCATTCTTCAGCTCTGGTTCCTTCAGATCTGTATTGCCATCCTGATCCTGTGGCCTGAGAACCTTTGCTACACACTTTATAGGCACTGACTCAACTATTTCCTACCTTCACAGATCTGGTGTCTGAGTATTGGAGTTGGGGACTCGGGTACACGCTTCTGTTGATTCCGTTGGAGATGTCTGCCTTTAAGGCTTCAGGTCCAACCCTCTCCTCACTGCTGGCCACTTGGGTGGACCTGAAAGTTCCCCTCTGGGTTGCTTTCATATTCTTCTCTTGGGGAGTTGGATATGACTATGACTGCAGTGTCCTTGGATCTCTTGGAAGATGGTTTGGCTTTTCCAGTACAGAGGAGGATCATTTCTGTGCCACACAAGGCGGATCCACAGGCACCACCAACTGCAGTTCTCCACTTTGACCCTCTTCTTCTTGTTGACTTCTGCAAAAGCATCATGTGGTCAGACTCATTCTGTTGATCCTGGTGCACAGGCAGTCCCCAGAGGACTCAGTAGCCTAATCTCCTGAGCTACCTAAAAAAGGGTATGCAGGAGGAAGCATATTGACTCAATAACTGAGTCAGTCACTTCAGATACAGACTCAGAAGATGGAGAGGGTTTCCCATAATCCGCTCCCAAGGATGCTTCCTTTGGAGAGATCCTGAAGCTTATGCAACAGAGGGGATCTTGTCCCACTGAATCTCCCTCTCAGGACGAGGTGTTATTGATTGAGACATATGAAACAACCCCTTCTACATTATGGGTGGTTCCTCCCACTGACAAGTTACTAGAGTTGGTGGTGAAGAAGTCTTGATGGAAACCTGACACCTTCAAATCAATGCCAAGGAAGCTGGATAAAGTTCTCTGTCGCCTCAAAGACAAACCTTTCTGGGCAAAAACACCACCAATAGATTCCATAATTATTGTGGTAGACACTAAAAAAGAGTTTTCTGAAGACTCTTCCTGTATCTTTCCACACAACAAGGAGTCTCAGGCAATGGATACTGGGGAAGCAGGCACACACTTCCAGCTGTTTTGCCATTTGGGCCATGAACTACTACGCTCACATGACAAGATTCCAGGGGGATCTCACTCAGCAAGAGTTATCTTCTGTGAAGAGTCATATTCCATCAGAGTCACAGAGGCAGCTTCAAGCCACTCTTTTGACAGTGTCTAACAATATTAATCAATCCATTTTTTCTATTGCATAATATGGCAAATAGAGCAGTGAGAGCAGCCATGGCAGGCATCACCATGAGACATCACCCTTGACTGCATTTGTGTGATTTTTTTGGATAACTTTAATGCATCTTTCACAAATGCCCCTTTGAAGGAACCAATCTGTTTGGTTATACCAGGAAACAATGGGTGCAGAAAGGCGAGCAGGACAGCAACACTCTCTTTGTGGTAGGAGTGAAATTCAGGACCCCTGAACACCCATTCAACAGGAACCAAAAGAGGCCATGATCAATCTTATTTAAAAAAAACAGGCATCAATATGTCTCTTCTTCTAACAGAAGTAGCCGAAGCAGAGGAGGCCACTTCAGTGAATGCAGCCCCAGAGGTTGGGGGTGGTCCACAGACACAGGGTTTCCATGGGCCATTTTCCAACAGATGTCCCCAGAATATCTGAAAGTCTGCCAGACTGCTCCACTCTGGTGCAAGTTGGGGACACATATCCCTCCACCTGCACTTGTGGTTTACCATCATATGAGAAAAGGGGGTAAGAGGGATCATATTCAGAGGTTATTGCATTCCACGTTTGGAAGTCCCCTTCCCCTTCCATTGCCAGATATCCCACCCAATCAGTCAAGGGCAGCAATGTGAGAGGTCCAGTCTCTTCTGCAAAAAAAGACCCATCTAGGATGTCCCACTAGGCTGGATCAGGTCAGGATTTTATTCTTGATTTATTTATTTATTTATTTTGTTACAAAGAAAACAAGGAACCTGTGGTCCATCCTGGGACTAAGTTTCCCAAACAACTGTGTTGAAATGACTATCCTTTGAATAATCTCAGTGCAGTCAATTCTTCTGTGCCTTTAGAAGAATGAATGGATATGCTCCAAAGATCTCCTGGATGCATACCTTCACATAAAAATAGAGAAGGAGTCCAGGAGATTTCTGCAGTTATGCTTGGGAGCCAGTTATTAACAATTCAGAGCACTGCCTTTCAGTCTCATCTCAGTCCCCACGGTGTTCACCAAATGCATGACAGTGGTAGCACTTCATTTATGTCTTCTAGGATTCAAAGATTTTTCCCTTACCTGGATAACTAGCTTCTAGCTGTCTCTTCCAGAGTCTCTTCTACAAGGGGTTATCTGGACCAACTGTGTGCTTCCCTAGGCATATCTGTCAGTCTAGGGAAATCCAACATAATTCCCTCTCAGTGTTTAGTCTTCCTGGGGTGCCATTTAGAACCAAAGATAACCCTGATCTCTCTTCCACAGGATAGAATTGTATCCTTGAGGACTGTAGTACAAAATCACCTGGAGTTTGATCACCCACCAGCAAGATTAGTCATGAGGATTTTGGGTGTTATGGCATCATCGATATTAATGGTGCAGTTCACTCATTACCAAAAGGATTAGACAATAGTCTGCTTCAGTCACAGTGGTCTCAGAAGTATGATCCTGTCTCTCAACCCATTATGTTAACTCAGTTGTGCTTGAGTCATCTGCAGTGGTGGCTTCATTCTCTGCTGGTCTCAGCAGGCAGGCTGTTCCAGGTTCCCTCCTCAGTAGCAATTGAGACCACAGACTTATCTTCCCTCATATGGGAGGCATTGTAAAGGGAGAATGATCCAATGTTTTTGGTCAGACTCAGAGGCTTCAGTTCACATAAATGTCCAGGAGATGAGGGCAGTTCTTGTGTTGCATGAGCTATAGAACTGTCTTCCTCCTGGAATAATAAAAATACCAGACGGACAATATGACAGTAGCCTGGTACATAAACAAGCGAGGGGAGCTAGATCTTATCTGCTTTGTCGCAAGGCCATGAGAGTGTGGCAGTGGGCAATGGCTGCTTAATGGCAGTACACATTCCTGGAAGGTTCATCAGTCAAGTGGAAATGCTCATTAGAAACTGCCTGTTTCCTCAGGCTTGGTCCCTGAATCCAGCAATTGCCAAATATATTTTCAATTGCTTGGGCACTCCCTGCTGCATTGGTGACTCCCTAGAAAACTAAGTACATCAGTTATTTTGCCATTCTCCCTCATTGAAGACAGACCCTCAGGGATGCTCTGTCCCATCATTAGCTTCTAGGGTTACTTTAAGCTTGCTCCCCAGTTCTGCTCATGATCAAGCTCATATAGAAAGCAATCAGTGAAAGGCTACAGTCATCCTAATAGCCCATTTTTGGCCCAGACAGATGTGGTTTCCCTCCTCAAACCTTACATGAAGGAGCCCCCATGGGTCCTCAATCCCCTACCAGATATCATCACTCACCCCTCCGGGGAGCCACACCCTAACATTCTCAATCTGAAGTAAACCACTTAGTTTCTTACAGCTTCCCAGAAGTCCTCTATGTGTAGAGTGTATCACAGTAAATGGAAAAGTTTTGTCATACTGGCTGAGTCTCAGAACACAGCACCCTTTTCAGCTTTTGTTCTCAATGTTTTACATTTTTTGTCTTTCTTATTTATTTCTGGTTGTAGCTTTTCCGCTATCAATGTACAGCTGGCAGCCAATTCATCCTTTCACATTGATTTTCAGCATCTTTGCTGGCTTCTTATAGACTATGTAAAGCCTTTCTTAAAGGTACCTTCCATTTGCATCAACCTATAAAGGATCCTTCTCCTTAGTGGGACTTGAATTTTGTTACAGAATTCCTTTCCTAGATAACTATCTATGTGAGAGTGTTCAATCTCACCGTTTGTTCTTACACATGGGTTCGGAGCCGATCCTCGGCTCCGTGTCGGCCGCTTGCAAGCTCTGCATCGAGAAGAAGCTCGAGATCACCTAATACCCACAATCCCCCTCTGCCTTTACCTCAGATCTAGTTTGCCGCTGCAGCGTTCGCATCACTGGGTCGAGCTCGAGCACCTAAGATAAGATTGAGATTTTATTCTTGTTTTTTTCTTGGTACTTTTATTACAAAAAGTTGTTTAGTGATATTTTGTGTGTGTGTGGTAAGGTTCAGGGATACTTGGTACCGTTCAGTTTATTTAAACTTAGTTAGAGTTATCTTGGGGCCTACCACCTTACTTGACTTGACAACCGGATTGACCATATTAATGGATTCGACATTTTTACCGGACTTGACTACTTTACTGGATTTGACTTTTTTCCCTTTATTAGTGACATGTTTGAAAAGGCTAAATCGGGGTTTAAGCGTTGCCAATGTGGGCAAAAGATGTCAGTAACTGACAATCATAGTTCCTGCGTCTACTGTCTTGGCCCTCTCCATCTGCAAGAAGACTGCTCTATTTGTCATTCTTTCAGTGGGAGGGTCATGACAGATAGGCGCAGGAAACTAATGGATAGAGGTTTGTTAAAACCTTCCTTTCAAGAGGCTCTGGATGCTTCTGACCAGGCATCCAAATCCTCGAAGGAATCGAAGACGTCGGAGCCCAAGTCATCGGCTCCGAGCTCTTCAGCAAAAGTTAGATCACCGGTTCCACAGACTTCGGGGCCGAGTGTTCAACTGTTGTCAGTTTCCGAGCCTCGAGTCTTGGAACCGGTGATGGAGCTCCCTCCCCCGACACTGTTGAGGTCGGCTCCGTCTTCGATTCCTTCGACCCGTTCTTCCAGGCCCCTCTCCGACATCGATGTGGACCATGTGGTGCAGAAGTTATTGGAACATACGGCCTTATCCAAGCTTATTTCGGTTTCCACCCAGTTGGTGTCGAAACTTGAAGGCCTTCCATTATCTCCATCCATTCCTCCTCCGAGACCTGTCCAGTCTTTGGAGCCGGAAGAGGTTGATCTGCTGATTGTGGAGCCCTCGGTGCCAGAACCGTCCTTTTCTCGGTTGGCTCCGTTCACCTCGACTCCGTCAGATCCGGTACCGGAGTCTCGGGGTCGAAGATCCATCCTTGGTTCCGGGGCCGAGAGTCGAACCGATGTTTCGGTTCCGACTCTTCCTCTCGGGGCCTCGGCTCAGATCGATTCGGCTCCGTCCTCGGGGTCGATGCCTTCGGTGCCTGTTTCGGGGATTCTTCCCATTTCTTCGGAACCGGGAGATACCTCGACTCGGGACCCGGGGGCCTTCGATCTCATGAGGAAGGTGTTGTCTACCCAGACAACCACATCAGTAGAAGCAGACTCTCCTCCCCATAAAGGACCGTTATCTTCCTCTGCACCAACGGCCACATCCAAGCGTCGAGCACCGGTGTCTAAGCCACCCCTGGAGGATGCCCCCTCTTCCTCGGAGGCTTCTTCGGATGCTCCCCGAAGAAGTCCCTAGGAAAAAGATTGTGTAAGAGGAGACACTTAGATTCTCCACAAGAATCTTTGACATCCGATACTGACTTAGATGAGTCAGAAGGGTCCCCAAAGTCACCTTCAGAAGATGTCTCTTTTTCTGACATCTTGGAGATCCTGAAGCAGAGAGGTGATTGGCAGTCCCTTCCCCCTTCTGAGGATGAGTCAGTCCTGCTGAAGGCATTCGGTGCTCGCCCTTCCTCCTCCTGGGTCACTCCGCCCTTCGATGAGTTAATGGAGCTGATTGCTCGAAGGGCGTGGGAGACACCTGACATGGTGGAACCAGTTCCTAGGAAACCCAATAAGTACATCACTGCACCCCAAGACAAGGCTTACCTCACAAAGGGAGTTCCAGTGGACGCCATGGTGGTGGCAGCTGCCACGAAAAAGGAGATGTCGGAATCTTCCTCATCTGTCCATCTGCCTAACAAGGATTCTAGGACGATGGATTGATACGGGAAGTGCATTTTTAGTTCAGCGGCTTTTTCTATGCGATCCCTGAACTATTTGACCCATTTTACACGTCTACAGAGGGATCTAGTCAAAGAGTTGGGAGATACCCTCCAGGGTACTACAGATGCTGCTGTCTCAGAGAAAGTTACAGCACATCTTAATACCCTTACATCCATCGTTAACTCATCCATGAGGCTGATATCATACGCAGCCGAAGGATCGAGTAGGGCAGCAGCTTCAGCGATTGCTCTTCGCAGACAATCCTGGATGCGCTTATGTTCATTTGCGGAAGCCTTCAAGTCTTCCTTTACTAACGCCCCATTTGATGGTGCCACTCTCTTTGGCCCCAAAGTAAAGGAGACCCTAACCGGTGTGAACAGGAGGGAAAGACTCTGTCTGCTGTCGGAGTCCGTTTTTCCACCCCATCCAGACCGTACCCCAAAGGGCAACGTGGTGGAAAAATGTGGTTTCAAAAACCCCAAGGATCTTTCCCAGGCACACAGGGTGATGCCCCTTCTAGAGGCAGAGGAGGGGGCAGAGGTGGAAGACGCCGCCCTGGCGGCAGAGGGTCCGCAAAACCAGGGTGACAGGGATACAACCCCTGGAAAACCCTTCCAGCACTCCTGAGAGGAGGCCCGACTGTCCTACTCTGGAGGCAGTCGGGGGTTGCTTAGCTTTATACCCTCAGGCCTGGCAGAATCTTACTACAGACAACTGGGTAAAAAGCGTGGTTACCAGAGGTTACAGAATACCCTTTCTATCCACTCCCATTCCAAAGAAAAGACTCCCAGATGTGCCACCCCATCTGCGAGACCCAGCAGCTATAGAAATTTCAAAGCTGCTAGAAAAAAGAGTCATCCAACCAGTCCCAGCGGACCAAATAGGATTCGGAACTTACTCAAGGTTCTTTTTAGTTCCAAAGAAGACAGGGGACTGGAGGCCGATTCTGGACCTAAGCAACCTCAACACCTTTGTCAAGAAGGAAAAGTTCCGAATGGTCACGCTTCAATCGATCCTTCCATTCTTACAGAAGGACGACTGGATGTGCTCAATAGATCTGAAGGACGCATACTACCACATCAAAATGGCCAGGGCGTCCAGGGATCATTTGCGCTTCCGGCTGGGAGCCAGTCACTATCAGTTTCGAGCCCTGCCCTTTGGTCTGACCTCAGCCCCCAGGGTTTCCACCAAATGCATGGCAGTGGTAGCGTCTCATCTGAGACGCCTAGGATTCCAGGTGTTTCCGTATCTGGACGACTGGCTCCTTTCTGCCACCACCCGGCGTCAACTGATACAGGCCAGGGAGTACACCCTACAACTTTGTATTCACCTCGGAATTTCCGTAAATTTCGAAAAATCTTTACTACAGCCATCACAGCATATCTTATTCATAGGAGCGGAATTAGATGCGCATCATTTAAGTCTAAGGCTCCCTCCAGAAAGGATAGCCTCACTACAAAGCCACATTTCTCTCATTCTGTCATCCAAAAAATCCCCAGCAAAGCTAGTTCTGAAAGTCTTGGGTTTCATGGCAGCTTCCCTCATTGCGATACCATTGGGAAGACTGCACATGAGAGTTCTACAATGGCTACTGTTTGCACAATGGTCGTTCCAACAGCTACCTCTGACACACGAAATTCTGATAACAAACACATGCAAATCACACCTAACCTGGTGGCTTCAGACTTGCAACCTTTCCAGCGGAAGACCATTTGTGCTACCCACGCCGACAGCTACGGTAACCACGGACGCTTCCCTGATAGGGTGGGGGGGCATCTTTCAGGGACAGACAGTCCAAGGCGAATGGACCAATTTGGAGTACAATCTGCACATCAATGTTCTGGAGTTGAGGGCAGTGTTTCTAGCGTTGCAACACTTTGCTCACCTTCTTCCTCTAGGGACAATTGCAGTTCAGACAGACAACATGTCTGTAGTCTGGTACATAAACAAGCAAGGGGGAACCAGGTCTTATCAGCTATGCAGAGAGGCCATGAGAATTTGGCAATGGGCGGAGTCCACGGGTCGCTTTCTGATCGCAACGCACATCCCGGGGTCATCCAACGTCATAGCCGACAGGCTGAGCAGAGCAATCCTATTGCCTCACGAGTGGTCCCTCAAACAGTCAATTGCGAAGACGATTTTTCGCAAGTGGGGCCAGCCTTCCTGCGACCTCTTTGCGTCTCCAGTGAACGCCAAATGCAGGAGCTACTTTGCCCTATTACCCCCTCCAGGGGAAGTCCCCTGGGATGCGCTGGTGCACGATTGGCCCCCGGGTCTCCTGTACGCTTTTCCTCCCTTTCCCCTTATTGCAAAGTTTCTGCAGAAAGCCAACAACCTTCAGAGGACGATAATCCTCATTGCCCCGTTCTGGCCTCGTCAGATTTGGTTTCCCTTTCTATTGCAACACCGCATTCGGGGACCTTGGTTTCTGGACCCAGAGCCAGATCTACTGACTCACTCGTCAGGAGCTCCTCACCCATCTCTCGAATCACTCCATCTAGCAGCTTGGCTGCTCCGCTTCCCTTTCTAGCCAGGTCTGATTCTCTTACACCGGCAGTTCAGAATATATTAGTGGCTTCTCATAAAGCTTCCACTACAAAGACCTACACCAGTAAATGGAAGCGTTTCGTCTTCTGGGCGAATTCACATCAATTGGACCCGGTTATAGCTCCGTTAAACAAGATCCTGGAGTTTTTAACAGAGTTATTCCATCAAGGAGCTTCTCCTGCCACTTTAAGAGTACAATTGGCTGCCATTTCCAACTTTCATGTAGAAGAATGTGGAGCACCTATTATGGCTCATAGACTTTGTAAGGCCTTTTTAAAAGGATCCTTTCATATTAGACCACCAGTTAGAACTCCTACATCACCTTGGAATCTGAACCTCTTACTTTCTAAATTGATGTTGCCCCTTTGAGCCAGCCTCCGTTTGCCCATTGAAGTTTTTATCGTGGAAGACCCTCTTCTTGGTAGCCATTACATCCGCTAGGCAGTGTCTGAGCTTCAGGCTCTTTCTATTAAGCATCCTTATTTGATTTTCCATTCTGACAGAGTATCTCTTCGCACTAATCCATCCTTTCTCCCCAAAGTTTGCTCTACCAATAACATTAATCAGTCCATTGAATTACCCACCTTTTTCAAAAATCACACTAATAAGTTAGAGTATATGTTACACAAATTGGATGTCCATAGACAACTCAGGTTTTATTTGGAAAGAACAAAGGATCACAGGAAATCTGATCAACTTTTTGTAGCTTTTGCTGACAGCAGGAAAGGTGTAGCGGTTACTAAACGAACCCTTTCCAAATGGCTAACTGATTGTATCATATACGTTTATGATTCTTCAAATCAAACCTTATCTGTCAAACCTAAGGGACATTCTACAAGATCAGTGTCTACATCCTTGGCTCACGCAGCTCGCCTACCATTAGACACGATTTGTGCAGCTGCTACTTGGGCTAAACCGCATACATTTATCTCTCATTACAAAGTGGACAGGGTTTCTAGGGATAGGGCAACCTTTGGTTCCACTGTGCTCAAGAACGTCCTCCCGTGAGTTCCTCAGGATTATGGAGCTAGGGA
The DNA here is from genome assembly GCF_019279795.1 of Protopterus annectens. Classification (NCBI taxonomy): domain Eukaryota; kingdom Metazoa; phylum Chordata; order Ceratodontiformes; family Protopteridae; genus Protopterus; species Protopterus annectens. The sequence goes on along the minus strand of NC_056743.1, from coordinate 1,008,524,399 downwards.
CGCTACCCATGTGTAAGAACAAACGGCAAGATTGAACACTCTCACATATAGAAGTTATGTCCTTACCATAACGTTCCATGTGGAGTGTTCATCTCGCCTTTGTTCTTACATTCCCACCCTCCCACCCTCAGGAAGAACGTTCTATTTGGTGCCTGGTCTGGAGTATTCTCCTTCTGCTTTTTGCAGTGGTTGTATTTTTATGATGCACAGGTGTATATATATATATATATATATATATATGTATATAGAACATTTCTTGATTGTGTAAATTTTGGTATGAGTGTGCTCTCTATGGCTGCTGGTTTGTTTGCAAACTAGATCTGAGGTAAAGGCAGAGGGGGATTGTGGGTATTAGGTGATCTCGAGCTTCTTCTCGATGCAGAACTTGCAAGCGGCCGACACGGAGCCGAGGATCGGCTCCGAACCCATGTGTAAGAACAAAGGCGAGATGAACACTCCACATGGAACGTTATGGTAAGGACATAACTTCTATTTCTAGTAGTTGTCACTTCAGCTAAGAACATTTTAGAACCTCACACCCTATCATTTGTTGTTTCTTAAATTGAATTTCACAATGATAGGGTTACCTTCAGAACTTGTCCCTCCTTTGTTCTAAAAGTAGCCTCCAAGACCAACCTCTCACAACCCATGGATCTTGTGGTGTTCTTCCCTAACTACCAAAACAGAGGGGAATATACTGCATACATTGGATGTGTATAGACTGCTTCATTTCTATATCCACAAAACAACACCCTTCTGAAAAGACAAGCATCTGCTTGTGTCCTTTGCACAGAGCAAGCTGGGGATGAAGGTTTCTGAGATTTCCTTGTCTAGATGATTGTCTGACTGTATCTCCTTTGTCTACACTTCACACAATAGATCTTTGCTGTCCAAACTCAGAGCTCATTCCACTAAAGCTGCAGTGAGTTCAACAACTTTTTTCAGATCCCTTTCCTTAGATGACAGTTTTCAAGGAGCTACATGATCCTCCTCTCACACCTTTATTAAGCATTACAAGTTGGATTGCATTTCCAGAGCCTGAACTTCCGCTGGAGTTCCTATTTTGAAAGGTGTCCTATCCTGAGGCCACCCAGGAATTAAGTAGCTGGGGATTCTGACCCATATGTCAGATCAAATGTACTGGATGAGTAAGATACAAAAGTTATGTACTTACCATAACAATAGAGCCTTTCAGCCCAGTCCTTCCAATATGACAACCCACTCCCTTCCCTTTACTGGCCTCTATGACCTGAAGGGTCCTTCTTCCTGGATCAAAGGCGCAGTATAAGTGCACTTTAGGTTCAGGCACCAAACTCAATGTGAGCTAGTCAGGGGAAGTGGGGCATTATGGGAAGGGCTTGAGGCTAGAGTACAGATTCGGCCAGACTGGACCTGAGTGGAGGTTTGAGGATCCATATGTTGTATTGGACAGACTGGGATGAAACAATTTATTGTTACGGTAAGAACATAACTTTTGCTTTCATGAGATGAAGCAGAAAGTCATGCTGCAGCTTAGACTGAGTGGCAGAAAACTGATTTCTGGAAGCATTACAGATCCTCTACTACTTTGTTGGCCAGTGTAAAACAGTGACTTGAGGGAGAAGGTATTCCACTAAGTAGACATCCTTGGGGTGTCCCACTAATGTGGCTGCATTTAGAGTTCTGGTGTGGTAGTTGAGTCTTGTTCCAGATATTGGAAGCAATAGTATTTGTGTAAGGACTAACATTAGATTTCAGAGGTGATAAGACTCTTCAAAGGTGCAAAGAGCTTGGCACTATTCTAGTGCAAGTAAGTAGACAATATGAGATTTTAAAAGTGAGAGGCAATTGGTCTGGGGAGTCTCTGAAAACAGCAGGTCATCTGCCTGGCTTAGCAACTGGTGATCTGCAGTTGGGAGTTTCACCTTCATCACCTGTAGATATAAGGCCAGCAGGGCTCAGACAGTCCAGCAGCAAAAGATTTCCCAGGAATACCAGCTCATCTTCTGTGTTCTTGATGCTGTGCAAATCAGGACCCTTTTCTCTTTTGTCATGCATTAAAGGCTGCCACATCAGTAAACAGCTCCAGGCTAAAGATAGTTTTAGTTATCGTTTTTCTTCTACTTTAATCTCTTTCAATGATTATTTCTGTTATTGATTTCTTTAGTACTAAGGCTAGTTTGTTCCTTTTCTTGGTTGTCTTTATTCCGTGGAGTTAACAGCAAAGCTTATGTTATATGTTACTGTTTAGTTGGCAAGAATAATTACTTAGATTGCATTTTTGGCATCATGGACAAAATTATTCTAAATAGTTTGAAAAGTGTAGGTTTGGGGATTCTTTGAAGCAACATATCCTGTGCTTAGTTTACAAACTGCTGTTTGAGATAGTCAAGGACCATAGACTAGTATCCTGTTCAGACAGTGGAGGTGGTTACAGCAGTGGAATGCAGTACTGGATAACCTGAGAAATTTATGTTGAATTAAATATATAAGGGACTCTGTGGATAAGGGGAGACTGTCTAGAATATGATTCAGATGCAAATAACTGATATGTGTGAGTCCTAAGCCAGAGGTGAGAGGTACAAACCCTGGGCCTAGTCGTATGAATGAAGTAAGACATGTAAGGTGTATCACGGTCTGATATCCATTTGAAAAAGTGAGTACAGATTATGAAGCCTTGGTATATTTTAGACATTTGTAAATGATGTCTTTTTTAATGGTACTAGTAACACCAGTTCTGTGCAGAGCCTGGTAGTTGTGTAATAGCTAAGGACAAAGAAAAAGATGCTGATGCAGAAATGAAAGAAAAAGGGGTGGAGATTAATACAGCAGTTCCACAGTGATTACCAAAATGGTGCAGCTCCATATTTCAGTTTGATAATTGATCTAGTGGAGGGGTAAGACCCACTACATATAAGTAGTAATATGGTGTCAGGGTTAAGTACAGGCTTCAGAAAACATAGGATGTTTAGAGTTCATTGTACCCTATGGAGAAGCGGTCGCAGGCTGTGAAAAGAATAGCTGAATTATCATAATAATATACTGCTGAAGGGGGTGGCATTATGCTGGTCTCCTGATGTTACAGAGATGCTATTGAAAGCTGTGGTCAGTTTGTAGAAGCTGAAATAAGTGGCACAGCTCAAATGGCCAGCATGGCAGGAAGGGGAGTATTAAAGGTGGTATAGGATGATCATGGGGAAGTAATAGAGGGGGCATAATCTACAAAGGAGGCAACATATTGTAAGGGGTAGCTGATACCAAGTAGGGCAGCAACGAGATGAGGAATATAACCCACCATAGGGAAAAATGAATGTTGGTTGACCAAAAACTAAACACTTCATTTTTTAGGCTGTTGCAGAAGATCCTGCAACTCCTCCCCCACACTTCTATGTAATGCAAACATAATCTTACCAAACTTTTGTATTTTTGGAGAAATGCAACAGTACATCAAACACTATTCTATCCACTTCCGTATATGATTAATTTTAGTAACTTATATGTCACCATTGTACTTTATTCTGCTTCAGCTACCAAGTACCAAAGATCATAAACAAGTACACAATTCACCCTATATGGGAATATATGTGTGTACACTCTCTGATAAACGTGTGTGTTGCTAACATCAGCACAGGTGACACTTGAGGATCACATTGCTAGTGAAATACTGTCTGCAAGAGGATAAATGAGTAGGAAGGAATATGTGCAAAGTATTAAAGCATCCGGAAGAGTCCTCACAACTGTAATTGTGAATACCTCACACTAGTATGCTTTCATGTGAAACTTAACAAATCTGCAAAACAAACTGATACTTTTGCTATTTTCTTCAACTGTGCAGTTGCAGTGTACAGGCTGTACAGGCTATAGAAATTATCTGGAACAGTGTTTCAAGGTGTTTTCTACACTTTGGTGATGATGAGATAATAAACTAAGGGAAAGGGCTAAGGGAGTGGGGCTGCTGAATACTGCAACTTCTTAATCAACTAGGGGAAGTGCATATCTGACATGATTTAACAATATCCTGCTCCCTCTGGCCTCTTTGGGAATGTACAGCATCACAGGGGTTTCAGATAAGACTGAAGTATATTATATACATCATTCTGATTAAACAGCAGACAGAACATGTGGAGCGTAAGAGTGTAACTGAACTTCATTGGCTCTTTTGTTGTAGCCATTAATTTTAGTAACTGCAGACTAGCATTGGCATTGTTGTTCTTTTGGTTTTGTAAAGAAATGATACTGCCACGAAAAAAAAAAAAAAAATATATATATATATATATATATATATATATATATATATATCAAAAAATCGTCCCAAAGAGACCCAAAAGTTCATGTATAACAACACAATACCCAATGGACGCAATGAATTGTAGCATAAACTCTTGTGAAATAGTTGAATAAATCCAATAACCAAGGCGCAAGTAAAAAAGTAAAAAAGTGATTTAATAAACGTTAGCGCTATCGCGGTTGCCCGCTTCATCAGACGTTACACTTTAAAATGCTCAAACACAACTTATGTAGTAAACACGTCACATCCTAACATTCTCACGTGCGACATCATTTCCTGTAGAAGTTGTACTAGTATAATACAACATATTGCATAAATAACTTAGCATAATTCATCAAATGTGCTATATGATAAGCTTATACATATTACTTCATTAACATGATGTTTATAGTATGTTCATCTATAAAAACAAAACATCATTACAAACCTAAACGAAACACCCATCACTTCCCAGAATAAATCAAATCATACTACACGATCCTATCAAAAAGTGTGCTCAGCAAAATAGCTGAATGCAATAAATGTGGTGAGCTACACATAATCATAAAAATAATAAATATTAAAAACATATGAAATGAATATACCTCTATCTCTGAGTCATAACTGCTATGTAAAACGAACATGACATTCTATCATTCTGCAAAGCAAAACAGAAACAACGTTACCCATCAAATAAAATTCGAGTACCTATATGGTCTGAAAGTAATTATGGAGACCATTAAGCCATTAATACAGACCTGATAAGCTTGCTAAATATGCACAAAAAATGTTGACCGATAGTATTGTTTATTTGATCCCTCTAGACTTTAAAGCTGGCTTCAAAGGCACCGACTCATTTAACCCCTTGCCCCTATGAGCCGCCAATCTCAAAATCCACTCTACTTCAGAGAGCTCAGTTCGATTGGCAACATCACCGCCTCTCAAATTATAGTGTTGTACTTGGAGCACTTGAAACATGAAGCTATGATTAACGTTATTGAGCATATGCTTTGCTAGGGCGCTACATGGATCAGACCTGGTGTAGCAATAAAGGTGATCCCTTATCCTTTCACGCAAAGACCTGTTTGTCTTGCCTACATAGAAGACAAAACAGGTTTTGCAACAAGCTACATATACTAAGTCTCTGGTATTGCAGTCAGCCCAACATCTAAGCTCCCACAATCTCCCGTCATTAGAATTTCTAAAAAATCTTGACGTATCAATGTGGTTACAATATGCACAGGAGCCACATTTCTTCGTGCCAAATTCAACTCTAGATCCCAAATTTCTCTTGTCAGGGCACAAATTTGGAAAACATAATAACTGCTTTACATTCTTCATGTTATTATATACATATCGAGGACAGTTTCCAACAATGATCTGTGTGTTCAAATCTGCAGTTAAGATGTTCCAATTTTTGGACAAGGCTGTCTGGACATATTGTAGATTGTCTGCATATGGTAGCACAACTGGTAACTGTCCCACCCATCTGGCTTGGTCAGTCTTAACTGCATCTGCTACCCGTTCAGAATAGTAGGGTTTACCTTTACTACTCCTAAACTTCACTGCATGATTAAATCCTGCATCTATTATGTCCGGGCTATAGCCCCTTTTAGAAAAATTGCATTTTAACAATCCAAGCTCGCGGTGAAACACGGTGTCATCTGAGCATAGCCGTGACACTCTCAAAGCTTGTCCCTTGACTATGTTCAAAAAAGTTCTAGGGTGATGCATACTATCTGTAGCTAGATAGGAGGCCCTAAAACATGGTTTTCTAAATACAGTCGTGTGTATTACATCAGATTCCTTGTACACTATTACATCCAAGAAATCTATCTTAGTACTAGAGTATTTCATCGTGAACTTCAAAAACCCATCAAGGCTATTAATATGTGACACAAAAGATGCCAGCTCATCAGCAGAGCCACGCCACAGGAGAAAGAGATCATCCACGAAACGCCTAAAGAAAACTATATTAGGACATTTCATCATGATCTCCCTCTCCCACACAGCCAATACAAGATTGGCATATGAGTTGGCGCAGCTCGTGCCCATGGCCACACCTACACACTGTCTGAATACCTTGTCAAGGAACACAAAATAATTGTTCTCAAGTACAGTTTCCAGAAGAAGGGCCAATAAGTCTGCCTCAGCCTTGCCAAAACAGTCATATAACAATCTCATTACCCAATCAACTCCCACATCATTTGGAATACAGGTAAAAAGCGATGTAACATCCATCGTCACTAGGAGCAAGTCACTTACATCATTTGTTTCATGCACAAATGCATACAAGTCTGTTAAAAAATGTCCCGTATCTTTTAGAATATAGTCATACTGCTGCAACAGCAGCTTTAATTTGTAGTCCAAGTAAATGGAGATGGGCTGAGTCACCCACCCTTCGCCTGCTACGATGGGTCTAAAAGGCGGAACAGTCGCATGTTTGTGTATTTTAGGCAATCCATTCACACGAGGTATGATAGGAAAGTCTACCTGAAAATACTCATAAAGCTCTCTGGTCAAAAGACCCAACGATAAACAATCATTCAACATCTTTGATATACCATCACAGCAAAGTTCCACTTCATCCAAATTACTAGATTCATATGATTCTGTATCAAGCATGCTGGATAGAGAATTAACGTAGAAAAGCCTGTCCAATACAACAATCAGGCCGCCTTTATCGGCAGGCCTTACGATGATATCATTATTGTCCCTCAATGATCTCAACGCTTCATGTTGTGTTCGATCAGAAACACTGAAGCACTCATGAGAATCACAGTTGTATGTTCGATATAAATCATTTTCAACTGCTTTAATAAAAAGCTCAAGGTTCGGGACAAGCCTAGGATTGATATTGCTCTTTTTCTTGAATGCTACCTGAGCTCTATCAACAGACTCCTTGAACGTTAATTTCAAGTTAACATTCCTAATGAAAAGTCTAATAGCTAACAAATAATCATCCAAACCTGCTTTCTTGTTGGAATGGTTAGTGAAATTCCATTACAGATCCTCTACTACTTTGTTGGCCAGTGTAAAACAGTGACTTGAGGGAGAAGGTATTCCACTAAGTAGACATCCTTGGGGTGTCCCACTAATGTGGCTGCATTTAGAGTTCTGGTGTGGTAGTTGAGTCTTGTTCCAGATATTGGAAGCAATAGTATTTGTGTAAGGACTAACATTAGATTTCAGAGGTGATAAGACTCTTCAAAGGTGCAGAAGAGCTGGCACTATTCTAGTGCAAGTAAGTAGACAGTATGAGATTTTAAAAGTGAGAGGCAATTGGTCTGGGGAGTCTCTGAAAACAGCAGGTCATCTGCCTGGCTTAGCAACTGGTGATCTGCAGTTGGGAGTTTCACCTTCATCACCTGTAGATATAAGGCCAGCAGGGCTCAGACAGTCCAGCAGCAAAAGATTTCCCAGGAATACCAGCTCATCTTCTGTGTTCTTGATGCTGTGCAAATCAGGACCCTTTTCTCTTTTGTCATGCATTAAAGGCTGCCACATCAGTAAACAGCTCCAGGCTAAAGATAGTTTTAGTTATCGTTTTTTCTTCTACTTTAATCTCTTTCAATGATTATTTCTGTTATTGATTTCTTTAGTACTAAGGCTAGTTTGTTCCTTTTCTTGGTTGTCTTTATTCCGTGGAGTTAACAGCAAAGCTTATGTTATATGTTACTGTTTAGTTGGCAAGAATAATTACTTAGATTGCATTTTTGGCATCATGGACAAAATTATTCTAAATAGTTTGAAAAGTGTAGGTTTGGGGATTCTTTGAAGCAACATATCCTGTGCTTAGTTTACAAACTGCTGTTTGAGATAGTCAAGGACCATAGACTAGTATCCTGTTCAGACAGTGGAGGTGGTTACAGCAGTGGAATGCAGTACTGGATAACCTGAGAAATTTATGTTGAATTAAATATATAAGGGACTCTGTGGATAAGGGGAGACTGTCTAGAATATGATTCAGATGCAAATAACTGATATGTGTGAGTCCTAAGCCAGAGGTGAGAGGTACAAACCCTGGGCCTAGTCGTATGAATGAAGTAAGACATGTAAGGTGTATCACGGTCTGATATCCATTTGAAAAAGTGAGTACAGATTATGAAGCCTTGGTATATTTTAGACATTTGTAAATGATGTCTTTTTTAATGGTACTAGTAACACCAGTTCTGTGCAGAGCCTGGTAGTTGTGTAATAGCTAAGGACAAAGAAAAAGATGCTGATGCAGAAATGAAAGAAAAAGGGGTGGAGATTAATACAGCAGTTCCACAGTGATTACCAAAATGGTGCAGCTCCATATTTCAGTTTGATAATTGATCTAGTGGAGGGGTAAGACCCACTACATATAAGTAGTAATATGGTGTCAGGGTTAAGTACAGGCTTCAGAAAACATAGGATGTTTAGAGTTCATTGTACCCTATGGAGAAGCGGTCGCAGGCTGTGAAAAGAATAGCTGAATTATCATAATAATATACTGCTGAAGGGGGTGGCATTATGCTGGTCTCCTGATGTTACAGAGATGCTATTGAAAGCTGTGGTCAGTTTGTAGAAGCTGAAATAAGTGGCACAGCTCAAATGGCCAGCATGGCAGGAAGGGGAGTATTAAAGGTGGTATAGGATGATCATGGGGAAGTAATAGAGGGGGCATAATCTACAAAGGAGGCAACATATTGTAAGGGGTAGCTGATACCAAGTAGGGCAGCAACGAGATGAGGAATATAACCCACCATAGGGAAAAATGAATGTTGGTTGACCAAAAACTAAACACTTCATTTTTTAGGCTGTTGCAGAAGATCCTGCAACTCCTCCCCCACACTTCTATGTAATGCAAACATAATCTTACCAAACTTTTGTATTTTTGGAGAAATACAACAGTACATCAAACACTATTCTATCCACTTCCATATATGATTAATTTTAGTAACTTATATGTCACCATTGTACTTTATTCTGCTTCAGCTACCAAGTACCAAAGATCATAAACAAGTACACAATTCACCCTATATGGGAATATATGTGTGTACACTCTCTGATAAACGTGTGTGTTGCTAACATCAGCACAGGTGACACTTGAGGATCACATTGCTAGTGAAATACTGTCTGCAAGAGGATAAATGAGTAGGAAGGAATATGTGCAAAGTATTAAAGCATCCGGAAGAGTCCTCACAACTGTAATTGTGAATACCTCACACTAGTATGCTTTCATGTGAAACTTAACAAATCTGCAAAACAAACTGATACTTTTGCTATTTTCTTCAACTGTGCAGTTGCAGTGTACAGGCTGTACAGGCTATAGAAATTATCTGGAACAGTGTTGCAAGGTGTTTTCTACACTTTGGTGATGATGAGATAATAAACTAAGGGAAAGGGCTAAGGGAGTGGGGCTGCTGAATACTGCAACTTCTTAATCAACTAGGGGAAGTGCATATCTGACATGATTTAACAATATCCTGCTCCCTCTGGCCTCTTTGGGGAATGTACAGCATCACAGGGGTTTCAGATAAGACTGAAGTATATTATATACATCACTCTGATTAAACAGCAGACAGAACATGTGGAGCGTAAGAGTGTAACTGAACTTCATTGGCTCTTTTGTTGTAGCCATTAATTTTAGTAACTGCAGACTAGCATTGGCATTGTTGTTCTTTTGGTTTTGTAAAGAAATGATACTGCCACAAAAAAAAAAAAATATATATATATATATATATATATATATATATATATATATATATATCAAAAAATCGTCCCAAAGAGACCCAAAAGTTCATGTATAACAACACAATACCCAATGGACGCAATGAATTGTAGCATAAACTCTTGTAAAATAGTTGAGTAAATCCAATAACCAAGGCGCAAATAAAAAAGTAATTTAATGAACGTTAGCCCGCTTCATCAGACGTTACATTTTAAAATGTTCAAACACAACTTATATAATAAACACGTCACATCCTAGCATTCTCACGTACGACATCATTTCCTGTAAAAGTTGTACTAGTATAAAACAACATATTACATATATAACTTAGCATAATTCATCAGATGTGCTATATAATAAGCTTATACATATTGCTTTGCTAACATGATATTTATAGTGTGCTCATCTATAAAAACAAAACAACATTACAGACCTAAACGAAACTCACATCACTTCCCAGAATAAATCAAATCATAATACACGATCCTATCAAGAAAGTGTGCTCAGCAAAATAACTAAATACAATAAATATGGTGAGCTACACATAATCATAAAAATGATAAATATTTAAAAACCATATAAAGTACATATACCTCTATCTCTCAGAGTCATAACTACTATGTAAAACGAACATGACATTCTATCATTCTGCGAAGCAAAACAGAAACAACATTGCCCATCAAATAAAATTCGAGTACCTATATGGTCTAAATGTCATTATGGAGACCATTAAGCCACTAATACAGACCTAATAAGCTTGCTGGATATGCACAAAAAATGTTGACTAATTGTATTATTTATTTGATCCCTCTAGACTTTAAAGCCGGCTTCAAAGGCACCGACTCATTTAACCCCTTGCCCCTATGAGCCGCCAATCTCAGAATCCACTCTACTTCAGAGAGTTCAGTGCGATTGGCAACATCGCCGCCTCTCAAACTATAACGTTGTACTTGGAGCACTTGAAACATGAAGCTATGATTAACGTTATTGAGCATATGCTTTGCTAGGGCGCTACATGGATCAGACCTGGTGTAGCAATAAAGGTGATCCCTTATCCTTTCACGCAAAGACCTGTTCGTCTTCCCTACATAGAAGACAAAACAGGTTTTGCAACAAGCTACATATACTAAGTGTTCCTACTAAGAGGGGTAAGATAAACAGTATGAATTCCAAAATGTGCTCAGCACCTGTACAATTTTGAAGTAAAGGAATTTGGGACTATACAGAGGATAAAACACTCATGAAATGACCAGTTTGCATTACAAGATGAGCCTAGCACTTCCATATTTGTGAACTGAGGGAGTTTGAAGCTATTCAGAAGGCAAACATGGGAGCTCAAAGCTATCCAGAAGGTAAAAACATCATGAAATGATCGGTATGCATTACAAGATGTGTCTATCACACCCAGACTTGTGAGATGGGGGGAGTTTGAAGCTATCTAGAAGGTAAAAATGCTAATTTAAGTACTATATAATTTTAATATAGTAAGAATATATTATGGTGCCTTACATTTTTATTTATATATGGCAATAAAAGTAGTGGGTGCTACATTGTAGCAGTGGTAAGTGCTACTTTACAGCTCTTGATTTTCTGGTTCTGTTTCCATTTAGGGAACTTTCAGTATGTAGTCTATAGTTGATCCACATGAGTTTTTCTTTCGTGATCCAGTTTCCTTTTATGTACCAAAGGTATGCTATAGGTGGACCAGGGATCATTCTTGCCTGCCCATAGGTGAGCAAGCAGACTGTGATTGTGTGTGTGTGTGTGTGTGTGTGTGTGTGTGTGTATGTGTGTGTGTGTGTGTGTGTGTGTGTGTGTGTGTGTGTGTGTGTGTGTGTGTACCCTGCATTGAACTGCCATCCCTTCCAGACTGAATTTCTCTGCTTTTCTTCCATGTTTTACAGGGATAGGTTGAAGCTCCCCTGCAACCTTCAGTTAAACAGAGTGTGTTGGACTGGGTGAATGAATAAAAATAGTGGCAACATTTTTTCTAAGTAGTATAACTGTGTGTACTAGGGTGTCTAAACATATAATAAAGCAAGTGAAATATTGTCCCATCATCTGTACTGCACCCCAACAGTTTATATAAAATTTGAGATACTGATGAAGTATAAGAAGAGTGCTTTACAGTGACTGTGAGAATTCTGGATCTGCATATATGAAAGAGATATAGTAGAAAAACTAGTTCATATTGAAAGTGCAGACTGTCAAAGTCAAATGGGATTATTTTTATTATTCTAATTACAGTTAGGTGATGGTAAAAGGGGTTCAGGTTGTTAGGTGGTGAAGCATTATCCTATGGGTACATTTGGTTAGTGACACATGGCTAAAGTGATCAGCTGCAGAGACATATGGCTATTTTAGATTCACTGTGGCACAGAGAATCATGTAGTACAATACTCACATCTTCAAAACCAAGTGCACGGGATCAGGGGAAGTAATGAGTGCCATGCTCAGTGTACAGTACATGCTTATGTAACTACAATATGTAGAAATGTGGTACAGCATGGAGGAAATCATGCATGCTGCAGTAGTCATACTTATACTCCAGTATGCATTTTAGGTAATGCTCCCTATACACACCAAAATGATAATGGTCTGTACACACAATTAATACAGGCATTTCCCACCACATGCTGCATTTTCACTGCCAATGACATGCCCACTGGCCATCCTGCTGCTGATGCCTGCTAAATTGCCTCCTGTCTCGGTTCCTTGGGGGACATAGACATTATTTCCCCTGTATACTTGGTCACTGAAGTTGCAGACATTGTGCTATGTGCTTCTATGTGCCTGCAGTTAATCTGCAACAGCCATAGGTCTCTGCAAACGTGTTCCCAACCAAATGTACCTATAGAGAAGTGTCACTGGCTAACAGCCCAAACCCAGTTAAAATGATATCATTCACGGGGTAAATATAACTCTTTGTAAGCTTTGTAGGGTGAAACAAAAAAGGTGTGTTCCAGGAATCCAAGAATGTTTTGGCTTTATTCATTATAGAAAAATAAAGTAATATGAAGTTACAAGAGACAGTGTAGAGGAGGAAGCAGGATTATCGGAGAGTATAGAAAAGGAATTTCAACAAAAGAAAAAAAAATGAACATAAAAGGAAGTTTGAGAAAAGTTTGCTGAAAAGTCCAAGTTGAGGAGGTAAAATGTCTGAATCAAAAAAGGAATTCTGAAATAAGCAATAGTATTGTAAAGAGAATATACTCACAGATATGTGGAAAGCATCCTTACAATATTTTCATGTTTACCAGACATCACTGTGAGAAAGTTGTCAGGATTAACACACACAACTTTTCAGAAATAACAGTATAAATAAAGAATATCCTAAATATATTCTTTGGGACCTGACATAACTGGGAATGGACACTGGCAATGAAGGACATAAAAGATATGTTAGGCTTGCTTCCCTGCCAATCACTTACTAACCGTATTACACTAAAAATCAAAAGATAATTAGCGAAATATTTTTTTTTATTATTTGGAGAAATATTTTTGGGGAAACTGATAACTATGCAAAGGCTATCTTGCATCTCTAACCTAGGGGTAAAGCCCTTTTTACACCCTGCTTTAAATAAGGTAAGTCATTTGTAGATGTGCACAGAAATACACTTACCACAGCACTCTATTTGTAAATAGAACTCTGGCAGAAAGAGCATATAGGATTCACTATGGTGGAGTTATAAATGCTTGGTGTAAGCGCTCCAGCTCTGAACTGAGCGAAAGGTGTGTGTGTGTGTGTGTGTGTGTGTGTGTGTGTGTGTGTGTGTGTGTGTGTGTGTGTGTGTCCAAAACATCTAAAACTCATAACATCCAATTTCATAACATTGAAAATGTGTAATATTGAGTAGTCTGTCATCAAACATGTAAGTGTTATAGTTTAATCTGTTAATCTTGTGGTATCACTATAAGATATTGTAGTTTTTATTTATATAGTATAGGAATTTGTACTATTTATATAGTGTCTATTTTGCCACTCTGTATATATTTTTAGGCCATACAGGAAAGTGATTTAGACATTATGTGTACATTCTTTATGGTGATTGTGATACAGTGGGGTTAGGAAATTAACTTTTTTCCCACTGTAGTGCGATCTTGCAGTTGGTATATTTAATTTATGGGGGGGGGGTGCAGTAACATAGTAAAAAGTGTGTTTGTTAGTTTGGTGGTGTTATAGGTGGAGGGGATGCTATTTACATGTGCTTTATAGTTTTCGATGTTGTGATGCAAAGTTTCAGTGTTCTGAGTTTTAGATGTTTTGGATTTTCGACGTTATGAGTTTAGATGTTTTGGATTTTCGATGTTATGGTCTCAGTGTTTTGAGATTCTATGTTATGAGATTTAGATGTTTTTAAGGGGAAACATATATATATATATATATATATATATATATATATATAAAGTAATAGTCATTGTTGATAACCGTTGCATTGTTGACCAAAACACTTCAACTCTTGCCATCCTGCCAACATCAGACCCCACAAGCATTGAAACAAACAACTGAAAAACAATAAACACATAGTATTTATTTATCCTTTGTTGACCAGGCTAGTCCCACTAGGCTAGCTGGCCACTTTTCAAGGGGAGAGACCCAAGGTGGTATTTATACTACTATGGGGAATTTAGCTAGAACATGGGGGAATTTTCCCTGCTCTTTTGTGGACAGGAAGTGAAGCACTCTCTGGAGCTGCTAGGTGGCGCTGGAGGCTGCTACTACAGTTCCAGGAATCCCATGATGGAAGAGGGTGTAGCAGAGCTGGAGATGAAATAACTGTTCTAGAGCTGGAAAATGAAGGACTACAGATACAAGTGCTGATAAATTTGATGAACCAGGCAGAGTCAAAGGAAGAAGAAGCTAGATGGAGTGACATTGGAGAGAGTGTTACAGGAAGAAGAAATTGAGAGATTGAAAACAAACAACTGCAGGCGAAGGGAAAACAATGGAGGTATTTTCTGATGGCGGAGCAGTCAGTTTTTAGGGTTTACCTCTGCAATAGGGTTTTTTTTTTTTGCTACAAGAAAGAAGTTATGCAGATGCAGCAAGGAAGAATGGAAGGTAAAATTGAGAGAAGACAGTTTCTCAACAGCCAGAGAGAAGATGACAGGTGGTAAGAATAAAAAGTAAAAGTGAGGGCATTTCGAACAGGTATGGCATTTTGGATAGTATTATATTGCCACTAGGATATAACATTAAAGACATAAGAGTATTAATTCATTTGGGAGTTGAAAATTTTTGTTAAGTGACATTTGAAATCTTTAACTTGCTGGAAAGATTTATGACAGACTGAAAAAATGCAGTAACACCATGAAAAGGCTATTTATTTCAAAGTTTGGGACTATGACTAAAATGAAAATAAATGTGCAATTTAGGACTTCAGGTATGGATGAGCATGAGTTAAAACTGTTTTTTTATTTCACTATGTAGTAAAGTACACGAAATTTAAAAAAATGTGATAAAAGAACTGTATGGGCTGGGAAGTGTGGGTACCAATGGATGTTAAGGATGCAAAAATTCAACATATTTCAAATACAATAATTGTGAATGATAAGAGAGGATATGTTAGGTGCTAGGGTCAACCCAAAGCATGTTACTTCCGTGGGGATGAACGTTTAGTACAAGTTTGTAACAAAGGTGTGACTAATGTGATGGGAGTGGACATACAGCAAAAACCTGTAAGCCTTTTTGTAGAAAATGCAAAAAATATGGACACTTCTGGTTTGACTGTTCCATATTATAAAAGGAAAGAGTAGATGAAAAGAAAGCTAAGAAAAAAGACAAAACATATTACAGAACATGATGAAAGAGAATGTGGTATGGGGAGGGGGATACTGAAGAAAGGGGTACTTAGAGAAGAAATAGTTCAAAGTGAAGTTATTAATACACAGGAAGCAAAGAGATTTGCAATTTTAGAAAGTGCAGAGGAAGAAGAGAGAGAGACTGGGACAGGAGAAGAACAAGAAAGTGAAAAATCAGTTGGTGGGAGTCTTAGGAAAAAAAAGAAAAATAAGATTTGGAAGTAAACAAAAGTGACAAAACTATTGTTAGTCCTTCTGAATGATGTAAGATTCTAAATCTGACAGACATAACGATTAGTCAGCTGTAGTAAATCCTTGTTTTCCATGTATATGCTGCTTTGAATATTTTTCTGTAATCCAGTTGTTGATTGCTTACTTACTTTTGTAAATGATGATGTGTGTAACATGTGGAGCTTTTTTCCCTGGGCCTCTGCTGAAAAAAGGCTACTAAGCTCAGTTGGAGAAACCCGGTCAACGAATGTAAAATAAACATATAAATAAAACACACAAAAAGGAAATGGATAACTGGGATTTTACATTAAATGTGAATAGCATTAGAAATTTTACAAGAGGTTTGGTGGTGGTGGAATGGTGTAAAAAAATAAAAATGGATGTTTTTCGCTTGCTAAATACCAGATGTAACAAAAGAAGAAAAAAAGGAAAAGAATACAAGCAGTATGAGGGTAGAGGTGAATTGTTTGGTCTGTAGAAAATACTCTGGAATAGGAATTCTTATAAAAATTGAAGAAATACGAATTTTAGACTAACATGGCGGAGAGAGAAAACAAGAAGTTATGTACTCACCATAACGTTCGATGTATGTAGTCCATCTCGCCTAACATTCTTACCCGTGGGTTCGGAGCCGAATATCGGCTCCGACTCGGCCAAACTTTTCTAGCTCGAAATCTTCTATTGGCTGGGCTAAGCAGGTATCCCATGCTGCACTGCTCCATATCCCCAGATCTAGTTTGCTGCGAACACTCATTCATACCCCATGCATAACAACATACAGGTAAAGAAGAATAAGCTAAAAGTGAAGGGAACTCTGTAAATCAGACCTAACCTCCAGATCCTCCAGGAAGGTGGGAGGGTAAGTAAGAATGTGAGGCGAGATGGACTACATACATCGAACGTTATGGTGAGTACATAACTTCTTGATGTTATGTAGTCCAATATCGCCTACATTCTTACCCGTGGGACAGCGTCCCTAGCACCTACATCCTGGGAGGCTCATAGGAAGATACTCCTGAGTACTGTGGAACCAAAGGAAGACCTGCCCCTAGATACCACGTCCAACTTGTAATGAGTAACAAATGTGTGAGGAGAAGCCCAAGTAGCTGCCGCACAAATATCATCCATAGACAATCTGGCTTAATAGGCTGTAGATGTAGATACAGCCCGAGTAGAATGAGCCTTGACCGGAAACGGTAGGTCTTTACCTCCTGCGGAATAAGCGAAAGAGATGCAACTGGATATCCATCTGGATAGGGTGATTTTGGAGACAGGGGACCCAATTTTGTTTTCCGAAAAGGAGACAAATAGTTATCAGATTTTCAGACCTCTTTAGTTCGGTGCAGATAGAAACGTAACTGTCTGTGTACATCCAATTGATGAAATTTAAATTCTGCCTTGTTTGAAAAATGGGGAAAAATACTGGCAACTCAATAGATTGATTAAGACTAGATATGGACGCCACTTTAGGAAGAAAGGAATGGTTTGGTCTAAGAGAAACCCTGTCCTTATGAAAGATCAAGTATGGAGGTTTGATAGAAAGGGCTTGAATTTCTGAAACTCGCCTGGCTGAAATGATGGCTATTAAAAAGGCAGTTTTCCAGGTCAAGAATTTTAAGTTGCAGGTAGCTGCAGGCTCGAAGGATAGTGAAGTAAGGGCTTGCAGGACAAAATTTAGATCCCAGGGCATGATAGGTTCTGAGACCGGAGGACTGAGTAATAGAGTGCCCTTCAGGAAAGCCTTACAGAGTCTGTGAGCCATCAGACTAGGCTCATTAGCAACATGAAAGTTAGAAATCGCTGCCAATTGAACTTTAATGGTAGCTGACGCTGAGCCCTGATGGAAAAGCATAGACAAAAACTCCAAGACTGAAGCAATTGGAGCTGTGTAAGGGTCAATTCCTTGGGTATGAGCCCAAATAGAAAACCTCTTCCATTTGCTAGAATAAATTTTCCTAGTAGAGGGCTTATGAGAGGAAGATAAAATATGAACTACCTCAGGTGAAAAGTGATGAAGCCTAACGACGGAAGTGGAGTAGCCAGGCTGTCAACCGGAGGGTCCGCAGAGAGGGGTGGAACTGTCCCGCCGTGTGTCAGTAAATCTGGTTGTGGGTCCAGAATTCAAGGTGCGTCCACAATGTAGGGGTGGAGAAAGGGGAACCAGACTTGATGAGGCCAGTGTGGAGCAATCAGAATCATTCTGCTTCCCAAGGATTGCGCTTTCTGAATCACTTTTGATAGCAAGGGAAACGGAGGGAAAGTATAAAGCAGACCGGAGCGCCAATCGTGAACTAGAGTGTCCCTGGGTGACTCCCCCTGTGGGGGGATCAGCGTGAAGTAGCTGCTGCATTTCGCATTGAGGGGGCTGGCAAAAAGGTTGCAGCAAGGCTGACCCCATCTGCTGAAGATTCGTTCTGCAGCTAGATGATTCAGGGACCACTCGTAAGGCATCAGAATAGCTCTGCTTAGCCTGTCCGCTATCACGTTGGACTTCCCCGGAATGTGCGTTGCCACCAGAAACCGTTGGGAAGATACTGCCCACTGCCACTCTGGCATGGCCTCTCTGCACAGGGGGTATGATCTGGTTCCCCCCGCTTGTTCAGATACCACACCACTGACATGTTGTCCGAGTGTATTGCAATAGTCCCTAGAGGTAGAAAGCTCTGAAGTGCCTGCAACGCAAGTAGCACCGCTCTCATCTCTAGGACGTTGATATGCAGATGTATCTCGTGATCTTGCCACGTGCCTTGGACTGTCCTGCCGAGATAATGCCCCCCCCACCCCATCTGGGAGGCATCTGTGGTCACTGTGGCAACTGGGGTTGGTGGAACGAATGGTTTTCCCCTGTCCAGATTGTTGGTGCAAAGCCACCAACTGAGATTCTGTTTGCATCTGTCCGTGAGCAAAATAGGGTGGGGAAAGTGGAAGTTTTTGGAGACCATTGAGCAAAGAGGAGCCATTGAAGGAGCCTCATGTGCAATCTCGCTAGAGGGACCAACATAATTGTTGCTGCCATAGTCCCCAGGAGTTGAAGAACCAATCTTGCCTTCGCTTTCCTCAGGGGTAGCAGGGCGTGTACCTGTTGCTGTAAGACTCTGATTCTTTCCTGCGGTAGAAAGGCTCGCATTTGAACGATGTCTAACTCTGCACCTATAAAAATGACATGCTGTGAGGGCAACAAGGCAGATTTTTCCCAGTTCAGTGTTATGCCCAACTGTTGACAGAGAGTGATGGTAGCATCCCTGGTTTGGATTAGTAGATGCCTGGTGGGGGCGGTAAGGAGCCAGTCGTCCAGATACGGAAACACTTGGAATCCTAGACGTCTCAAGTGAGCTGTCACCACCGCCATACACTTGGTGAACACCCTGGGGGCTGTGGTGAGACCAAAGGGCAGGGCTCGAAACTGGAAATGACTGGCTCCCAGCCGGAAGCGTAGGTGACTCCTGGATGCCCTGTCCATTTTGACATGGTAGTAAGCATCCTTGAGGTGGATGGAGCATATCCATACTTCTTCTCCCAACAATGGGAGAATCGATTGTAGTGTGACCATACGGAACTTGGACTTTTGTATATAGTTGTTCAGTTGGCTGAGATCTAATATGGGTCTCTGGTCCCCTGTTCTTTTCGGCACCAAAAAGAATCTTGAGTAAGTCCCTAATCCAATCTGGTCTGAGGGGACATGCTGGATGGCTCCCTTTCCTAACAGCTTTGAAACCTCTGAAGCTGCGTGATCCCTTTGAGACTGGGTGGAACGTCTGGGATTTTTCTGACTGGAGGGGGGTCTGACGAAAAGGGGATGACATAACCTCCGGAAATTATTCGTAATACCCATCGGTCCTGGGTGATGCTTTGCCAGGCTTCCGGGTATAACGATATTCGACCCCGACTGGCTCTGGAAACGCACAGTCTGGCATCCCATCAGGAACGACAGTAGGGAGAGCTGCGAAAGGAATCACGGTCTCCCGAATTGCGGGGGCCCCCTCTGCCTCTAGGGCGGCGTCTCCCTGAATAACCTCCCCCTCCTCTGCCTCTCGAGGGGGACTCACCTTGTGCACCAGGAAAAAAACCTCTGTGATTTTTTGAACCACATCTTCCCACCCCACTGGGCCTTGGGGTAAGGCCTAGAGGGAAGGGAAAAATGGACCCCTACAGCAGACACGGTCTTTCCCTCTTGTTCGCACCTGGTGAGAGTGTCTTTCACTTTGGTTCTGAACAAAGAAGAACCATCAAAGGGGGCGTCAGTGAAAGAAGACTTGAAGGCCTCCGCGAAATGACAAAGGCGCAGCCAGGCTTGCCCTCTAAGGGCGACTCCTGAGCTTGCTGCCCTACTCGCTCCCTTGGCTGCATATGAAATGAGCCGCATGGAGGAGTTAACGATGGAATTGAGGGTAGACACCTGGGCGTTAACCGTCTGGGCCACTGCCTCAGACACGTTACCCGCAAGAGTATCTCCTAACTCCTTGAGGAGATCTTTCTGGAGATGAATAAAATGACAGGTAGTTCAGCGACCGTAAAGTAAAGGTTGCTGACGAGAGGGTACGCTTCCCGTTACTGGTCCATGGTCCTAGACTCCTTGTTAGGAGGATGGACGGAGGAAGAAGTCTCTGCTACTTCTGAGTGGCCGCCGCCACCACCATGGCATCCACAGGGACTCCTTTGGACAAAAACTCCTTATCCGGGGGAGCAGAAAGAAATTTATTGGGTCTCCTGGGTACGGGTTCCACAGAATCAGGGGTTCTCCCACACCCTCCGACAAATTAAATCCAGAAGCTCTTCGAAGGGTGGGGACACCCAGGAGGCGGAGAGCTGAGCACCAAAGGCCTTCAGGAAGACCGACTCCTCCTCGGAGGGGGCTTTGGACGGCCAGTCACCTCTTTGTTTCAATATCTCCAGGATGTCGGATAAAGAAACCTCATCAGAGGATGACTTGGGGGACCTCT